>NC_066633.1:1712500-1745000 GCF_025201925.1 Gopherus flavomarginatus | reverse complement strand
CTCTTGCAGGTTATAACACAAGGGTCAGCTGACTGCGTAGCTGAGTTTTTCCTAGGGCTAATGGCGGGCTGTTGCTTTGGGACGGAGAGGTGTCGCTACGAATGCTGTAGGTTAGACTGTGTGCAGGGCAGTTGTAGCCATGTCAGTCCCAGGCTATTAGAGAGACAAGGTGCAGGAGGCAGTATCTTTTATTGGACCAACTTCTCTTGGTGAGACAGACAAGCTTTGGCGCTTACACAGAGCTCTTCTTCGGGTCTGAGGAAGGTGCTCTGAGCATCAAAGCTAAATGCAAAATGGAACAGGTCTTTCCCAGACCTGAAGAAGAGCTCTGTGTGGCTTGAAAGCTTGCCTCTCTCATCAGCAGACATCGGTCCAATAGACGATATCCCCTCCCCCAGCTTGTGCGTCGATAAGGTAAGGATCAGCTGGCGATAGTGTCAGAGGAGAGAGTTCTGTGAGCTGAGCTCAAGCACAGGGTACAGTGGTGTTCGCATGCTGGTGGCTCAGGGCTCCGTTTGCTCCATGGACTCTGCACGTTTATTACCAGCTGGATGCTTTGGAGTGATTTCATGCTCTACCCCAAGGAAACTTGGTGCTTGCGTTGGATGCTATTTCTCCTTTGTTGAGGGGACGTGTTTGGAGGTAGTGAGTAGGATTAAGAATCTGAAGTCCCTTTAAAGTTTAAACCACATCTTTTCCATGCTCGGCCCCCAGCTGACTGTGGGAGAAATTCAGAAATTCTACTGTGGTGCTTCTCCGGAGTTGTTGTTCAGTGCCTCATGCTCCCCGTCTGTAGGCCAGGATCTCTAGTCAGACTCCATCTCCCATGACGCACTGCGGCAGCATAACCAAATCGAACATTTTCTTTTCTGCTTGTTCATTTTTTTGATGAAAATTTTTTTTTTTTTTGTGGAAACCAGACGCTTTTGATGGACAATTGGGGTTTCAACTAAACCATTTTTTTTCATGAAAAAACAGCTTTGATGGTAAATTTTCAATCAGCTCTAATATTAAGGAAAAAGGGAAGGTTAACACTGCACTGCACATCCATGCAAGACAGTCATGTCACAGAGATGTTAGCTCTAGAGCGATGCCAGTTACATCAACCTCCGTTTCTGTCCTGCTCCAGTGGGGCTTCAGCACATGCTAGGCTCAGGAGAACTATGTTCTGTGTCAGGCTCTGCTGCATGGTTGTTCTCTCCCCTTTCTCTGTGTAAAATGAGTGTAACCACAACTTCCCTTTGTAAAGCACTGAAGATTGGGATGAAAAGCATTTCATCAAAGTGTTTATGGGCCTATGGAAGTCAGTGAGAGTCTTTCCATTGACTTCATTGTGCGTTGGCTCTGGCTGTCTTAGGGCTGCAGAGGACAGAAGGAGAGCTGAGTTGCAGTGTGGGGGTAACTGGTTGTTACATTTGGATTGTGTGTTATGAAATATCCATCTAAGCACCAGGAACTTCAGAAGAGACCTTTCTTCCCAAATGGAACGAGGGAATGAATAAATAAAAGAAGATGGAGGAATCATGAGGTGGAGGCCAGTCCCAAGGGTCAAGCCTTCATTGTGTTGGCAATATTATTCAGTTAGTCAGGATAGTACTGTACAGTTCAGACACTGCAGGTTTCTAATCTGCTTATTTATAATTCAAAAGCTTGCCCATATATTAATGAACCCTTAATGAGCTGTTGAAAATGCCTGAATTAGAGTCAGATTATTAAACTCAAACGGCCCCTGTAATCATACCATTTGAGTGGGCTTTAGGTACTTTTCATATCTGCAGCTTTCTATTGTGAAGAAGATGGGTTTATTCGAAGAAAGCTTTGTAATAATTTTGACCTGCAATTTATTTATTGGCCTCTGAATGCAGCAGTCTATGCAGATGCTCTCGTCTATTATCTGTGGGGGCAGGTGCACAGCATGTAGAAAGACAGCTAATTAGGATTTGCTGAAAGATATGCTAAAACTGTGGTCTTATAACAAAGCCAAGTTCATTGTTAAACAACGTTTTAGTGTCTGTTTATGTGATTTGTCTAAAAATGGTGGAGATACTGAAATGAATGTTGTGGTTATAAGCAGATTAAAATCAGTAGCAAACATGCTTTTTGTTAACCTTATAATGCTCTAATGTCACCAAGGATACTAGATTTTTAAACTTTATACGGACCCATATGTGCATAAGAAGATATTACTGAGCACATTACGTAACAGGACTGTTAGACTCGGGAGGTAATTGTCCCACTCTGCTTGGACCTGGTGCGGCCTCCGCTGGAGTGTGCACTTCTGGGCACCACATGTTAGGAAAGATGTGGACAAACTGGAGAGTCCAGAGGAGAGCAACAGAAATGATAGAGGGTATAGACAATCTGACCTATGAGGGAAAGTTAAAAACAAAGCCGACTCTGGGGAGGTGCTGATAACAGTCTTCAAACATGTTAAGAGCTGTTTTCGAGAGGATGGTATTCTTCATGTCCGCTGAGGGTCGGACAAGGAGAAAGGGAAAGCTAGGTTCCATATTAGGTAAAACTCTCTAACTCTAGGGGGAGTTCAGCTCTGGAACAGGCTTCCAAGGGAGGTTGTGGAATCCCTGCCACTGGAGATTTTTAAGACCAGGCTGGACAAACGCCTGTTGGGGATGGTCTAGGTTTACTTGGGGACTTGAGTTCTTGAGATCCCTTCCAACCCGACAGTTCTGTGATTTTATATAAAGGGAATCCGCAAAGTGCTTTAAAAATGCACCATTCTAGCTGCCATATTAAGGGGAACGTATTTGTCTTTTGGTCAGTGCACAGCTAGGTTATTACTGTCTGGCTGAGACCTCCCACTTCCTGTGCCATTAGTACATCTGTAGTTGTTCTGGAAGTGATGTATTGTTGTGTTCTTTCTAGTCTGCTCTGTACCTTAATTCCACCATGCACTGAAAGGTCAGTGAGCTAAACAGTAATAAACTCATAGTTTGATATACTGAGGAATAAAAAAGGGAAACAATAGCCCCAGAGTCTGAGCTTATATGTCAGAAAATACATATATTATCACTGTATTCAAATGGAGAGTAATTTATAAAGGCGGGTGCTAGGTGGGAACAAACGTATGCCCTGTGGATAAAGAAAAGTGTTTTCTCCTTACTAAAGAGTCCAGGAAGTGTTCTGGAGCTTTCTTATCAGATTCACTTACATATATGATAGGGGAACCGAGTGAATGGTTTGTAACTCCAGTATTCCTAAACAGTGTGGTTACACAGAATACAAAGAGTTCCCTGCCTTTTCCCCTTAAAGGAAAACAATCTACTGTTTATTCTGTGCTGATTTGATGCATATAATTCATAAAGTAACTAGGGAGGATTAGCACATTTATCCTCACACACCAGGTTAACTCTTGTAGGAGTTAGTTAATTAACTCATGGCTTTGCCATTCACATGAACAATGGAGCTCACTCAGAAGCAAAATAAATGCTAGATCCTGGTATGTTACCTCCCTTTCTTTCCCATTTCTTTGTGTGTTGTGAGACATCCACTCTCTGGGCTGTATGTATCTCTGCTTTGGAATTACGCATATTACTTCCCACTAGGAAGAAAACAATTCGCCACTCCTGGTGTTACCTACGTTATAACAGTAGATTAGGACTCTGAGCTGCAGACTCTGGCAGCTTGGTCATTTTCAGTGTCTGCTGCTATATTCCTTCCTCTTGTATGTGGAAGGGGGGCTCTTTCTTCCATTGACTCCTTTAACCCTCCTTCCAGCTGGTCTCCTTTTGTATTTATTTAAAACCAGGGAGCATTGTCTCCTCTTAGGCATGTTGTTACCAGGAAGCTCAGTAATTGTGTTAGTTTCAGTCTAGAAACACAGTCATTTTGTGCAGAAATTTTTACTCTTTGGCCAGTACTCCAAAGTACAAGGACCAGAAAGCCAGAGGAGTGGGGCCAATTTACCTGAGCGCATAATTTGGTCCCGAGCGTTTAACTGTCAGGGGAGATGAGTGAAACCACTATTGAAATCTCTGATGGTGAATAAAGACCATTGTAGGCCATAAGACTCAACAGCCGCTGGGGGAAAAGTACAGGAAAAGAAACTGACAAGAGACAAAGAACAAAGAAATAGCGATAGGAATGGGTATTTAGAAGGAAACAATTGAAAATGTAAATGGGAGAGGGTTAGAAAACCAGAACGCTGTTCAAAAACATTAAAGCCAGGCTGGAGGGAGAGAGGAAAAAGACAACAAAAAGGACAGTCACCTCAGTAGGGAAAAAATTCTTTGTACGAATCAGAAAGAATATCCAAGGATGTTCTTCTTTCCTCTAGTCTCTTTGACTTGTTGCACTTTCTTTTGCTGACACACACACACACACACACAGCAAAGCCTGCCAAATCTTAATTCTAAGAAACTTTCATGAGCTAAGCAAGTGTATTGGCTTGAGCGAGGCTGAGCTGGTAACTTTGATGTCTGTGAGCGGGTCGATGCCGGAATAAAGAGGCAAAGCGGTCTGGACTGCTGTTTCAGTGTTCTTTGAGCCACATGGTTCTTGGTGCTAACTTTTGGGCTCAGTCAATGAGCGGATGATGATAATACATTATATTTTCAACCCTTGTTCAACTTCCGAACAGGCGACAGAAATAATTTAAAACGACAACAAGACATTTTTATTATCCCAATTAAATTATATGGAATTATATTTTTAAATGAAGGTGACAGGTTTAAAATGTGTGTCTTAGAGTGAAATTAAAGCTGTGCCTTCTTGTGCCTGGAAGGTTGGCCAATGAGGGGTCGTGTCATGCAATGTGTGGAGTTCAGGACATCAAGGAATCAAATCTGTTTCTAAAAGAGTGTGGGCTGCATTGAGGCTAGCGTAGATAATAGCATTGCTGGTACTCAACGGAACACTTGGCAGCTTCTGGATGTTATTGTCATGTACGCTGCACTCTACACAGAGTGTGCACCACTGTGTGTAACTAAGAACAGGCGCAGACACAGAAGGCAGAATCAGAATGCAAACATGCGAGGTGCCAACTTCCTGCCCACTGGGATCCTGTCTAACTAGTGTGTGAATACCTGGTTTTAAACAGATTTAAAGAGGTTAATTGGGCTGGGAGATCGCTGGTTGTGTTACGTCTTTAATAGAAGTGCTGATTCGAGTAGCAATGGCTCTAGTGATATTTATACTAGTGTAATTATTTTTAAACTTTGTTTTCAGCATTGTTGATAACATCTTGGCAGAGTGCCTGCATGCCCTGATTAAACCTACAAATTGTCAGCCTTGATCTGTAGCACTCAGATGAGATTGCTGACTGGGCATCACTTTGGATGGTCTCATTTTAAAACACAAATTAGGTTTAAAGTCTTGCTCCCACCAACATACTGTAATAGTGCCAGCAATTTCAAACCCATGTTTAGCATCCCAGCATCCTGACTGCAGTTAAATGCCTGGGTGGTAGCAGAAGGCATCATTCTTCCCTGTTTATATTTAGTTCTTAAATCTGCACTGAGCTCCGGAGTGGTATAGTGTTCTGCATGGCAGGCTGTGTGCAGGAGGGCATGCTGGGGTCCCACCATCCTCAGCTTTTTATGAAGAAGCACTTCTGTTATCTTGCCCTCACTTCTATCCCCGCCACTGCCCTTGTAATGCCCAAAGCTTCCACAAGGGGGTTGGGTGCATTGTAGGAGCTCGCTGACCTTTGGAGGGTGTCTCCCTCTGAGGTATGTTGGGTTGATACCAGTGGGAGTTATAGCACCGATTTAGTCTTGTGGGAAAGTCCCCTGGAGTTCAGTCGAGAACGCTACCCCTTCTGCAGACACTCCGAGTTAACCCTTCGGATTCTGTAGCAGGGATAGATTTCTGCCGAGCAAGTCTCCCCAAGAACACCACAAACCGCAGACAAATAAATAACACAAACTTACTCCAACCATATGTTTTTCTATCCCTGTGATATTGCTAAATAATTAGTGCTTAGATTTAGGTATGTTATTGAAAAATAAAGGAAAACATCATGTGTGAGTATATTCCTGTCATATTTACAGTAAAGAATTAAAAAAAACAATTGGGTATTTGAAAAGTTATGTGACAAGTCTCTCATCCTCTGTTAAATTCAGTGGGTTTTCAGAGTAATTTCTATAGACCCCTATTGGTTTTATTTCTGCTAAATTCTATACAACTTTTCCTTAAGGCTAGGGGAGGCTTGGACCTCTTAGGCCATCATGGTAATGGGGACAGAGCTGTTATCCAGCCTCACGCCTGGGGGTCAATGTCTCTCCCAGCAGAGAATGGATTTGTAAAATGTTACAATGACTGGTCCAGCCCGCCCCCGGCAGTGGGGCTGGCTGCAGACAGAAGCTTGCCAGGGCATGGGAAATACTCACTGTGGTTTCTCTGTCTGTCTCTCTCTTTTTTACCCAAGGTTTGAGCATCCGAGGAGCCCAGGAGGAAGACCCTCCCGATCCCCAGCTAATGAGACTGGACAATATGCTTCTGGCAGAAGGGGTTTCAGGTCCTGAGAAAGGTGGGGGATCGGCAGCAGCAGCCGCAGCCGCAGCAGCCTCTGGAGGGTCCTCAGATAACTCTATCGAACACTCAGATTACAGAGCCAAATTGACCCAGATCAGACAAATCTATCACACAGAGTTGGAGAAATATGAACAGGTCAGACATTGCTCTCACAGCCCTATGTGTGCCTGCTGCCACTTGTCTCTGCACCTCTGTTTCTATATAGGGCTTAAAAATTACATCTCTCTCTCTGGTTAAAGAGCTGGGCAGTCGAAAGAAAGGGCTGATGTTGTGGGTGGAGCTAAGTGCCAATGACCAGGCTGGCTGGCATGCCTGGTTCTTATCTGTTTTCCCCGCTGTTATGGCTGGGTGCACACGAAAACAGCCCGAACCAGTAGTCCCCCCCAACCCTAGAAACTGCTCAGTTAGGGGACTCTGAGGTTGTGTCTACACAGGGATAACAAACCCACAGCAGGCCTAGGCCAGCTGACTCGGGCTCGGGTGGAGCAAGCTGGGACCCTGCGAGGGAGGGTCCCAGATCTCTGCCTCCAGCCTGAGCCCAAATGTCTGCACAGTGATGTTAGCTCTGAAGCGTGAGCCCTGTGAGCCTGAGTCAGCTGACCTGGGCCAGCTGCAGCTGTGCCACAGGGCTTTTATCCCCGTTCAGACGTACCCTTAGGAGAAGGGGTGGGGGCGTTAAATAGTGCAACTCTGTAAGCCTGTAATGAACCCTAGTAAAATCAGTGCTTCTGTGAGCCAAAATGCCCATGATGTCTGGGAGCCATAGCACTTGGGGAGGTTATCAGGTCTCTCACGCTCAGGTCAGGCCTGGGCTAGTACTTGCCTGGGAGATGGTTGAGAAACAGGAAATGGTGTTGGTGAATTAATAGGTATCAATCTTCCTCGGAGTTGGCAGTGAATCCAAGACACTAGCATGGTGCTAGGTGGCCCCTGCTGCTGGAGGTGGTGTCTTGTCCTGACCGCTTGTGGTTCTGAAGAGCCCATGGGATTGTTTGCAAGATTTAGAGCATTAGCTTGAGTGTCCTGGGCAAATATATTCTGCCTCCCTAAATTCTGCCTGAAGTTTCAATTGGGTATGGTAATCTGTATCTTTCTCTCTATAAACTATAGCCATGTAGATGATATAAAGCACTTCAGTATTATTCAGGATGAAATACACTATATAAATTTAAGATGATAATTTATTATTCATAATAATAAGAAATATGCAAATTAAGTTGATGGTGAAACCTTTTAAGGTTGACATTTGCTCTCAGTATTTTGACATGCTATAAATAATCCTCTGCAGATCCTCAGGGCTTCGGGTTCTTCTCCGGGAGCTGGTGACATGCTGCTCTTGTGGGTTTCATGGACACTGGGGGAACCTTTAAAAAACTGCATTCTGCTCTAGTGCTGAGCAGTGTGGCTTCCCTGCCCCCATGCATCCAGCATGGCAGGGACTGTGCAGTGATAACAGGCTGCAGAGCCATCAGGGAGAGTGATTGTCCTTTGTGTTTCTTTAGTGGACAACTTTGCATCTAAGGAGCTGGAAAAGGGGGGGGAGGAGGGGGAGGGAAGAAGAAAAGGGTGTGAGACCCCTGCTGTTGCCAGCCTCAGCCATAATGGCTTAATTTCTCCCTCCAGAGAGGTCCTCGTAAAGCTTATAAACCCTGAACCTACTCTGCTCAACGAACCTAATCAGCTAGTGGTTTCCTGAGCTGAAGTTCCGGGCTCACCCCAGCACATTACTGTGAAGGGTCCCTTTGAACAAAATGAAACCACAACCGAGACCATAAGGCAGTGGTAAAAATCCCACTTGAAAGCACGACAGGAAAGGAAATCACAGGGCTGCTCAGGCTCCATTATTTTGCTAGAAGCCGGGAATGGGCGACAGGGGATGGATCACTGGATGATTCCCTGTTCTGTCCATTCACCCTGGGGCCGCTGGCACTGGCTGCTGTCGGAGGACAGGTCCCTGGGCTGGATGGACCCTTGCTCTGGCTCGATTTGGCTGCTCTTCTGTTCTTAGCTGCTCTGCTGGGACTTGGCAAGTTCCCCCAGTCTGCTCTGCTGGGGCTTAGCCATGGGAGGGGACTTGCTTGGTCTCCCAGCCAGGTCCTTGGCTGTAGGATACTCAGACTTTGCATTTTAATCCCACAGAGGCTCTTAGGCTAGTTTATTTTCCTGTTTTATGAAGGTCATTAACACAAAAGAAAACACGGAAGAGGTTAATAGAGTCTCCCTGCAAGGTATTGACAGTAAGGGCCACCTTCTGGCAGAGTCCGTGGCTGACTTGCACGCCAACCCCCTGAAGTGCCATGATCTGCCATGTTGGACACTGGTGGGATCTTCAGATAGGAGCAGCAGGCAACAGGCAGACAGCACAGCTGGTCCTGCTGCTTTATGTGCGCACTGCCCGCTGCCCAGAGCAACCTGACCAGATGAGCCGGTGGGACAGACCTTGCTCCTTGCAGGTTCCTGCTTCAGAGCTGCATACACGCCTATTCAACATTCTGGATTTCTTTGTCTCTAACAGATTCCTGCCTCCCCGACGCCAATCAGCACGTCTGCAGGGGCAGCAATAACGCAGAGTCCTTCTTTCTGAGCCTTCTAATAGTCCCTGAACCTGCCCATCGGCCCCTCTCCCTTCCCTGGGTCTCTCCACGAGGTCTCATCTCTTACAAGCAAACAGTTGCTGAAAGGCCCAGTAGTTCTGGAAGCCTCTTGGCTTTACACTGATTGCAGCTGAGTTGAGATCATTCAAATCTCACAAGCTCTGGAATCTAAGATGCAGCCAGGCTCCCTCTGAGAGGCTCCCGGAGGTCTCGGATCAGCAGCACACATCTGGGTGTCAGGGAGCAGACAGGAAGCTGGCTGGTGAGGAGGGAGTTGTGTCATGTGGACAGCTGAGGAGGCGTCTGGGGACACGGATTGGATGCTTTCCCCAGCCGATGCAGTCCAGGCCACGTTCCGCTGGAAATGGGGACAGAACCTTCCTTGCTGTGGTTCAAGGCCAGGGCTATTCACACACTGGCCATGAGTCCTGTCTGCGGCCAGCAATCCTTCACTGTGTCATTCCAGTGCCGCAGGACTCAGTGAGTGACTGACAGTGACTGTGCTCAAAGGTCCTTTTTCTCCATAAAGAAACAACCTGTGCAAGTCCCCAGACCCTTCCCCACACTGAGCTGGGCAGTGATGCTCTGACGAATACATCCCTTTATTCTGCGGAGGTAGCGATGCTCATCAAATGAACAAACAGCTGCCCCAGCAGTGAATTAAAGCCCCTTAGAAAATCCCAGGGGGAGAGGCTGGAGCTGGATTTTGGGCTGAAATGAATCCCGTGGTTGTGCTAATCTCTAGTTCCTGGCAAATAGTCTTTGGCTGTAATAAGTGTAACGATTGGGGTAGGGGAAAGCGACTAGCTCCATTTACAAAGGTTTCAGCCGAAGTGCCCCAGCCATCTGCCCAAAGCCCAGGAACCAGAGCAGGCTGCACAGGTACTGCTAGGAGAGAGAGACAGAGCGGATCTGAAACATGTATCTTTTCCCCATTGAGCCTGATGCCAGCAACGTCTGCTCTCCAGAAATACGATAATTTCCCAAGCCTGGCAGCAACCCATTTGCCTTGAGAATGGGACCGGTCTCCACAGCCGAGAGGCACCCAGGACTGCTTCCCTGTCCTCACTGGCTGTCAAGGTTCTGAAAGGCTGTTACTGTCCTACAGGTAAAGAGGAAGCAGACCCACTCCAGCACACAACTCCCACGGCATGATTCAGGCACGAGGATTGAGCAGGCCTGCTCCACGTGAGAGGAGGCTGCTCCAAAAGGGGTTCAGTCCATGTCACCATTTCACGCTGCCTGCGAACCTTCCGGGTAGGGTGAGCAGATAGCGTGTGTGAAAAATCAGGACGGGGGCTGAGGGTAATAGGAGCCTATATAAGGAAAAGCCCTGGATATTGGGACTGTCCCTATAAAATTGGGACATCTGGTTATCCTACTTCCGGGGGCTCTTTGCACCCAGGAGCAGAGACCAAAGTGCCGGTTGTGCAGACATTTCCCAGACAGAGTTTGATTCTGACATTGCCAGTTAGGGGAATGCACTTTAAAAAAAAAAAAAAAAAGGGAAAGTGTGTCACGCCAGGAGCAGCCCCCCCCCCAGCCTTGTGGCAGAAGAAATGGTTGAACGCAGGCAGTTCTCTCCATAATTTACAGCCACTATAATAGAGATGACATATTGAAAGCTATCTTCTATAATTACACTGAAATACATTTTTGCTGTAGGCAAAAGTATTGTAAGGGTCCCAAGCCTCCCTGAGCAGCTGGGAACCTGCTTTCCGAGTTCACAGATGTCTTCTGAATTCACCCCAAATCAAGGTGAAGTCCGGACTCCAGACAAGTGCCACTGAGCATGCTGAGAACTCGCCCGAGTGCAGCGTGGCCTAGTGCAGAATATCGTTTGGGGAATGGCTGTCCAGCCGCTGAACTAGGCCAGTCTCCGTCTTGTCCTTGTGCACATCTGAGAAGTCTTGATTAAGCATTAGAGCATGCTGAGGCATTCTCTGCTTCTCTAGGGTTTCTGAGCAGGTTGACGAGGCCAGCCCTTACAACCTGACCTTATTAGTAAAGTGCAGGGCAACACGAGGCCTGAAAAATAGTAGCAAGAAATGGCTCAAGTAGCTTGGATATTGTACCTAAACGTGAGAGAACAAGGCCGTGTGGCACATTTGTCTGATCTTACTTCCACCCCTGGGATTCAGGAGTAACTCCCCAGAGGGTAAATGGTGCACACTAGCGATAGGGAAACTGGAATCAGGCCCTTTCTGCAGCGAGCCTTTCCCCAGCATGGGACGGTTCTCATCTCCTGAAAGCAGGAAGTTCACTGGAACTTTTCAACAGAATGTTTGTGTGTGTTCAGTCTTCTTGGTTTAAACACACCGGTCTCACAGCCGCCCCTTAGCAGCCTCAATCTGAGATGTCCAGATCTGGTGAAGAGAGTGAATTATCTGATCCTTCTGGAGGGCAATTTAACACCATTTTGGGGCAGAAATATTTTTATGAGGAAAAAATGCTAGAAAATATTTTCACTGCAACCGTTTCCATTCATACAGGGCTTTGGAAAAAACACCCCAAATCCTGTGAATAATGATGAAATTAGGTGGCAAGCGTGGTGCCTGTGACATTTTCTCAGTGCCCAGTATTTTTCAGGGAAACCAGAGCCCCCCGGTGTCTCAGGAAAAGAGACGTTACATTTCGGTACCAACGTTCCTTACGGACATGTGTTATTTACCCGATGAACGAAAGCTTCTTCGATAACAGTCAAATGGGTAAAAATGTTTTTTCTGAAACATCTGAACTATGGCTCCTGCTAGGGAGCCAATGGTGAAATGCAACTGTAGAACCGACCCTCCCAGACTCTTGCCAGGGACTGGATGCTCATTTCTCTGAGGAGCGCCAGTGAAGGCTGAGTCTGCTCATTGCTGGACATGCTACATGTGGCAGTAAGGGCTCAGATCCAGAGGGCAGGGATGTCAATGGAGAGATTCCCTGGGATCCACCTCTAAGTGTGTTCCAATCCTGCAGTGGGTTTTATGGTGGGACTGTTAGGATTGTGACTCAGTGGCTCTGCATGATCAGTTCTGCCCAGACTGATGCTGGCAGGAATGAACACTACACCTGGGTCAGACATGTGCAAGTGCCCAAGATTACAAAATATGAGCCCGTGTCGCTTGGCACAGAACTAAATTTCCGGTCCAGTTTCCAAGAATCCTTAATTTTTATTAGCAAAACCAATAGACCCAAGCAGGGCCAAGCAGTGTCTGTGCTCCCAGATAGTGACCATGTGCCATGTCAGCACATAGCGGAGACTCATGCCAGAGCTGGAGGAACAGAACCCAGAACAGTGAGAACCGGGAGCTGTGGTTTGTTTCAGGTTGGCAATATCAAAGCTGCCAAAGCAACGTTTCTCCGATTTGATCGTGCCACCTGCTTGTGGGCGGAGCCCTGGCTTGCCAGGCTTGGCCACCAGTGACACTATGTGTATGTGGTTAAACAGGGATTCCAGGATTAGCTCCTCCACTGGAATCAGACCAGACATGCCTGGCAGCCCTACAGGCAGGCAGGGAATCCACTGCTACTGTCTCCCTGCCCTGCCCCAATAGGGAGAGGAGGCTCGCAGCCTGGTCCACCTTCTCTCCAGCTCTGGTGAGTGGAAATATTTCATTCCCCTGGGATGTCTCCGGCCCAGTTCACAAGCGGAACAACTGCCAGTGACCCAGAGAGAGGAGAGGAGCAGTTCCCAGTCTCCTCCCTTGCAGCAGGAGGATCCACTGCCATTCCCAGCCGAGGTACAGGTCTGGCCCCCGTTGGGCAGAGGAAGGGAGCTATGGACCCAGCTGTTTCGTTGTTTTGGGTCATAAAAATAAACCCAAGGGAAGGAAAAATGTGCAAATGAAAAACACAGCTCAGATTTGCTCAAATATAAAACCGAGGAAGCCTCACTAGAGCCTGGGAATGGAACTGCAGCTCCCTGCTAGTTGCCTCCCCTCCCTCGCTCCAGCAGTGCCCGTGGAGCCGGAACGGGGACTGAGCGGGAGTGTGACCTGGACTCAGTGGCGGTGCTGCCGAGCCATCATCAGGGCGACTCAGCCAGGCCCAGGAGCTGTCACTGCGCCCCTGCAAGGCAAGGAGCTGAGCCTGTCACACTGCTGCCTCCAAAGCCATGCAGCGAGGACGTAAATTAGCCTGTAATTTACTTTCAGTAGTGTAAAGAAAAAAATCACTTTGCCTGAAGTGTATGCATCTTTCTTAAGGGTGTACCCAGATTTTAATTATCTAAATGTAAATACTTAACGAATTTTACTTAGAGTAATGAGCTAAAGTGCACACTACATAAATGAGATGTTCTAATTAATCATGTATGAACTACT
Organism: Gopherus flavomarginatus; assembly: GCF_025201925.1. NCBI lineage: Eukaryota > Metazoa > Chordata > Testudines > Testudinidae > Gopherus > Gopherus flavomarginatus. The sequence continues at coordinate 1,731,604 of NC_066633.1, read as the reverse complement.
GGTTTAAAGAAAAGCTCCGTGAATTCTGCAAATGTTGGGCTATTGCCAAATTGCTAATCAGCATTTGCATTCATAGATGGTTTCACTTAATAAGTTGTGAGACATTCAGCAAATGTTATAGGAAATGATGAGTTTTTAGATGCATAAACTTTTTCACTCTCCCTCGTGTGGGCTCCTGAAATTCAGATTAGTCATTGAAAACCTGGATGCAAAACAAACCGTAACCCCAGCTTTCGAATCAAAGTGACGCTGACACCACAGTGAGATCTACATGGTTAGGCTGATCATGACTTCTGCAGTTTCCTCTGCCTGATTTAGTGACTGCTGAGTGTCATGGTCATAGCCCAGGAGGTTGGGTACACAAGAATGAAATCCTTTGGTCACATTTGGCAGTGATTCTAGCTCAACTTTGCTTTCTAAAATCTGCCTTGCTTGGATAATCAAAATGCACCCCTGCAAAGGCACCCGAAGCCTCTGAGACATCCTCCTTGGTGCGAAGGCCTTTCACAGGGCCAGACATCCCTTTGTTTTTTGCATGCCTAAAAAATGCAGCTCTCAGCTGGCGTACTGCTTGGTCCCTGGTTTTCTGCGGCCAGGTTAGGACAATGACAGGTTTGTACATGGAATATGCTGGAGTTCCATTCTGGGTCCCTAGGAAGAGATTAGTTCTGTAGTTGTAACTTAGTTCCCTCAAGCAGAAAACAGTGCTGGGTTTTGTTTTTGAACGAGAAGACAGACAGATAAATCAGTGTGGTTTGTGACAGCACCCAGCCTCTGCTTACGGAGCAGCCAGAATGCCAGCACACCAACGGCTTGTTCATAGCAACATCCAGCTCAGGAAAAGTCTCTGGATGAGGCAGCCTGAGAAGTTTAGATTGCACTATCCTCCTCCCTACATAATCTGTGGAGGCAGAAAGGAATGTGAATCCAAAGCTTCCAGCACCTTCTCTCATCACTGTTCAGGCCATACTGTGGAGGCCAAGGCCCAGAGAGCCCTGCAGGTGTATGGCATATGGCCTCTGTGAAATTATGTCTTTTAAAGGGTTTGCTCTAGGTAAAATCAAAGCTATTTAAATATCATCATCTGCCACAGCTGGTTAAACAATTACTTGCTGTGTGAGAGTGGTGAAGTGCATTCCTAGAAGGGAAGTCATGGTATCAGGCGGGCTTCAAAGATAGGGGGGCCTCACCCACATTTAGGTTATTACCTCTGCTCTGCAACAGTGGAGTCCCAGCTACTATTATGCTCTTGCCTGTTGCTATTTATGTGCTATAACCTGAGCACACCCTTCCTCTTCGGTGTCCTTCTGCCCCGCCTAGAAAAATACACTGGCACTGTCTTTACGATTTATTTCTCTTTAAATGTAAAAAAAAGCCATAGCATAGTCATAGCTTGTTTACCCCCCTGGCACTGGAAAAAGAAAAGAGACTCAAACTTTCATTCACAAATATGCATCTGTGTCTATCCGTTGTATTATTGCTGATCAGAGGACAGCTCAGCTCCCTGACAAGGGAAAGACGGGCCATGCTCTAGTGAAGGACCCTGGAGGTCTCTGTCGGATGAGCCCGAGGGGAACCCTGTGGGAGAGAGATGGTTAAGAGCAAGGCTGGGATGTGGGGGGCGGAAGTGGCACGGTATCGCGATCTCCCAAATTAGGAGGGGTCAGTCTGTGGCTGCCTGGCCTCTTTTCCTGCGTGCATTGCCCCCCATTGTGAGGTGGCTGACGATAGCTACTGCAGGCTCCTCACAATTCATTGCCACCGCAGAGCCTGCCATGCACAACACCGGCTGGGGTGTGGCATGCACCTGACCCAGGAAATGCTCAATGGCTTCACACAGCAGTGAGGTCAGCGGTTATGTTCCTGTGTGACAGCACAAAACCATCTCTGAGCTGCTCTGTCCTTCACAGGCGTGTAACGAATTCACCACACACGTGATGAACCTTCTCCGAGAACAGAGTCGGACACGTCCCATTTCTCCCAAGGAGATCGAAAGGATGGTGGGCATCATCCATCGAAAATTCAGCTCCATCCAGATGCAGCTCAAACAAAGCACTTGTGAAGCAGTAATGATTCTGAGATCAAGGTTCCTTGACGCCAGGTACGTGAGAGGAGAGTTTTGCTGCTGCTTTCATTCAGGCAGTGTTTACTGACATGCTCCAGGATGTGTGTTGATTCACCCCCGGGGCCATGCCTCTGTTCATCCACTCAATGGGTGCTTCAGGAAGGGGAGGTTCCCTGCAGAAAACTTGCATGGAAATGCTGTGTCTTTTTAACATGTTTAGTATAAGGGTTAAATACTTCAATTCATCTGCCAGAACACATTTCAGAGCTGTACAGGACCCAGGTAAGGGATGTGACGGGCACCCTGGCAGATATTTGAACAGTTCCAGGGTAAGGTAGCCATGGCGCAGGGTGGGTGTTTTAGAAACGTGTCTTGCAAAATATTGAAATCTGGTAAGGCTGAGCCCAGGTTAGGGTCTGTGTCCTTGTTGACTAGACGTGCCTGGTTGATGTTGTTTACAAAGGGCCAGATTCTGCTGACCTTGCTCCAACTGGGGTGTCCTTTGGACTTTACCACGTGAAAGGATGACAGACTCAGGCTCTGAACTTGCACCAGCAAAGCTAGTCAGAACCAGTGTGTAGCAGTCTGGTGGGGTCTCCAGCAGACAGGGTGCTTCTAAAGCTCTCTGGGTCTTTCCCAAGCCTGGGGAACTCTTTCTTTGCTCAGGTTGCAGAGGGGTAGCCGTGCTAGTCTGCATCAGGAAAAACAACGAGAAGTCCTTGGAGCACCTTAGAGACTAACAAATTTATTTGGGCGTAAGCTTTCATGAGCTAGAATCCACTTCATCAGATTCAAGGAGTGGAAAATACAGGAGCAGGTATAAATACATGAAAGGATTGAGGATGCTTTACCAAGTGGGAGGTCAGTCGAATGAGACAATTCAACTGACAGCAGTAATGGTGAGGAAATCCAGGGAGTGCTTGATGGCTGCCCAACATATGCAAGGGATAGGACAGTGCATCTGCCTGTCTCTCCATGGAGACATCACCAAGTACTTCGGGGAACAACACCCGGGCGCAGGAGGACAGTGGGTACTTGAGATAGGGTGAAGCTGGACAGAGGAGCTGAGCAATGCAATGCCTGCTGATCTCGAGTGCCAGCTTTCTCCACACGATGGTGCAACAGCAGAAACAGACTGAAATTACAAGCAGTTTATGGAAACAATTAGGTTTATTTTGAACCACAGAGCAGGCTGCATTAGTGACCACAGGTGTCATTCCTTCCTGGAGAGCTGCACTAATGCAGATTACAGGAACCTATAGCAATTAGGTTCCCTGAGATGTATGGTATATGAGAGGAAACTGAGTAAAACCCTCGGAGCCCAAAGTACTGAGCAGAATCCTAGTAATGCCTCCCTGTAGCTAGTACCTTGCATCTTACAGCTGAAAGCTGTTAGGAACTAAACAGGAATGAAATAATTTCACTAATGAGAAGGTCACTGGCAGGTGTGGTGAATTAGGGTAATTACAAACAGTTGGGGAAAAGTCTGCAGCCAGGTAAAGCTTGCAGATGCACATTTGAAAGTGATTTCTTTACAAGGAAGGAAGGTAAACAAGGCCAAATGAGCGGAAGCCCTGTAATGAGATAAACACAGCTCTAGGGAGAGTCTGCCTGCACCAGGGCCTGCTGGAGGGAGTAACAGAGCCGCACAGATGGGACTGAGCGCTGGGGCATTGACGGTCTACTGCATACTGGCCTGAGGCACTGGCGTTCAGCTCGCAAGCAGCCCTGAGGGGAACGGAACTTTGAAGAAAATGTTCAATGGGTCCTTTCCGAAGATGTGCTGAGAAAAACCACTACGCTGGGTGGTAGGGGAAGCCTGAAGCCGGGCGAATGGTGGGATTTGGATTCCTCTGTTCCACAGCCCCCCCTGCACACTGGGAAGGGAGCACAGGGCCTTCTAATCAAGGGGGAAAAGGCCAGTCCAATGTACTGCTCCCCTGCCTAGTCCTGCTCTCAGCTCACCTTGCTCACATTTCCAGGGTAATTGGACAGGCTGGCACATGCGCCAGGGCAGCACACTTAAGGGGCAAATCTCTGTCTTTCAAGCCCAGGCACTGGAGCAAGGAGACAGAGCTCTGCTTGAGTATTGAGACCTGTGCTGCACACTAGGACTCACTGATGCTGTTCAGACATATCCTATTGTAAGAGATAACGTGGAGTCAGACCACCCCAGGGAGCACCGGAGAGCTTCTCTTAGTGGGCTGCTCCTAATGTCCCTTCACACAGCCAGGGAGCTCTGCTGGGTGGTGCACTGTCGGGTAGAGGCACCAGACACGCACCTCCCTGCCCCCTTTGAACCTTGCTCCTCACTGCGCACCCATGGAGGGGCCCTAATGTTCTTGTGGTTAACTGGTAAGAGAATCGTGCTCCTGTTTTCAGCAAAGAGCTGGTAATTACAGGCCAATAGCACCCACTTTCAGATCTGTAACTTCCTGGAGAAGCAGGTTGGTTCCTGCATGTGAGCCTGGTGCTGCCCAGCAGGTTCTGCACTGCCCACCTGTCTGGCTCTAACCATGTTTTGCTTTCCGTTGTATTATTTTTTTCCCCACTGCATCCATTGCCATGGTACTGGGGTGCCCCAAACAAGGTGTGCCCAGCTAGGGATGAAGTACTGCAAACAGAGGCAGCGTAGTGACAGGATACTGAGCAAAAACTGAATAACTCTGTAGTTCAAATGGTCAAGGAAGGCAAGGTCTGAGAATCGACATGTCATGGCAGTGATTATAAACTCTTCAGCATGGTGCCCAGAAGAACTTGGAGTGGGTCAGATCATGATGCCATGGAAGTAAATGGCAAAACTCCCCTTGATGTGACTGGGGAAAGGGGCAGGGCCCATGTGTGTATTGTAACGTGCCAGTGAGATACAGTTCTCAGCTGAGTGATAAGTGTGTTGCATACAGACTGGTATGTATTTAGGAAGTAAAGGAGGCTTTATCCTGAACGGAGCCTCCTGCAGACTTCTGTTAACATCTGTACCTGCAATGGGTCTCTTTCCTCATTTCAGACGGAAAAGGCGGAACTTCAGTAAACAAGCCACAGAAATCTTGAATGAGTATTTTTACTCCCACCTCAGTAATCCCTACCCCAGTGAAGAAGCCAAAGAGGAGCTGGCAAAGAAATGCAGCATCACAGTATCACAGGTAAGATGAGGCTCATGTCATCAGCATTGCCATCACCTGCCAGCGCCATCCCTTGCCTGGCAGGGCTGAGCCCTCTTAAGATTGGAGAATATGACACTACGTAGACATGTCTACCCCAGTGATCACTCATGGTTTTGACCAGACCCACCTTCCGTAGAGTGCTGCTTCTTTCCTTTGAAAGCAAACGTTTCACAGACTTGTGGAGGGTAAGGGGAACAGTTGCATAGGTGCAGGAAGTAGCAAGTGCAGAGCACACCTGGCTCTGATTAGTGTCTGCTGGCTCTAATGTGTAGGTCTGTCCAGATGGATACTCTTGCTTTGCTGAGTCCCAGCTATGGGAATGAGGGAATTCAGTGGGAAAAGGCAGATGGCTCTCTACCCATGCAGTGCCTGGCTCTTCTGGGTATCTGCCCACCCACACACTAGTTTGTGCCTTTTCTCTCTCCTCTCAGCTACGGTGGAAGATGCATTCCAATGTCCTTTGAAAGCTCTCTGGGCAATCCAGTGGTCCTTGCCCAATACCCTCTTTGGTGAACATAAAAGTTAATGTCTCTGAAACATACATGTAAAAAGGTGGCAGATAGACGGGAAATGTGATTGTAAGCTCTTTCGGGCAGGGATCATGACTTTCTTTTGGGCCTGTGAAAGGGCCTGGTTTACTTTACGGTGCAGTAAAATGAATAAATACAATTAATGCATGTAACCAGCTATTCAGCATTACATCATATGCAATCTGTGCTTGCCAATCAGATCCTTAGATGGTTCATCTCTCATTGTCCGCTATACATTCATTAAAACGTAACGTTAATTCAGTGAAAGGGCCAGTTTATTGACAAAAATATTATTATTTTTGTGGATCAGCTTTTCTCTGATTTGTTGAAGCCTTTAAGCAGTCTCTTCTCTAGCCCAGTCAGAATACAAGTTTTCAACCACAGGACAGTGAAAATTATTGCTGCATTGCAACAAAGTGTATTAGGCAAAGTGATTCCCTCCGTTCAGTCAGTTGGTCTGTCAGCAACGTCATGCAATAAAATAGGGGACCGGAAACAGTGTCTCCTGCCCTAGAAACAAATACCTCTGCTGTGCCAGGATTCTGCTTCCTAGACAAGCCAGACTGTATCTAACCGCTCGAGACTGTTCTCCTGCAATGACTTTCCAGACATGGACACACTGTCACACAGAGCTTTCATTTACTCTTCACTGCACCAGCCATTTTAAAAAGAAAAGTAATACTTTGCATTTTTTTTATGGCATGTACATTTGGCAGAGCGCCAGAATCCTCTCAGCAAGGCTGGCCCCTATATTTTGGGAAAAGTTGGGACTTGGTTCTCAGGAAAGTAAGTGAAACAAGAGTTTCTAAATTTTACAGCAAGTCTGTCTCTTACTACTGAAGGGTGAGATGCCAACTCCCTCTAGTTCAATCAGCTTTGCTTATCAATATTTCAAGTCATTATAAATTTAAAGGAGCAATGCCTGAGGTTGATGTGTTAAGTATTAATGATTGCAGGCTTTGGAATTGGCATTATTAGCGACATAACCTCTGGATCAACCTTTAGCTTTATAATTAAGACACGATTTGAGATTTAGTTTACAGGTCTCCAGTGAAACTGTGTCATTTTCAGGTGCTTTATGGTAGATTTAAGTAGGAACCTAGTCTAAAAAAACCCACCCAATTCTATAATGTGTAGTAATTCTTAGCTGACTTTGGATACAGCAGAAGAAATCCACGACTCAGAAAACCACATTACTAGCCTTTGTCTTTGTCCCCGTTTTCCTCTGAAAACTCTAAATTGAGGAAAACTTGACCCTGCCGGCATCTGTAGAAAGACTCTTCGGGTTTTCATTTTCCCATCCTTGTTCTCTGACCCTGCACAGCTGCCGAGAGCCCTGCATGCTTCTAAACCATCGAGGTTCTGCTGTGTGATGGCAAGAGACATGCATGCAATGTGTTTCCTCTGTGTGCCATGGAGCAGGACTGTGTGGGACCCCCAGCACCAAACCCATTCACTCAGGCATAGCACAGGACTGGGATTTGCCCCTGGGTTATTTCCTGGCATCAAAATACTGAATGGCTAATTGCTGATTTTAGCATCACTCTGCAGATCTCCACTGGAGTCTGTTGCTTTGGCTCCACTGGACTGTTCTGTGGAACTTGCACTCCGCTTGGTTTGGAGTCCGAAAGTTTGCTACTAGTCTCAGGCCTTCTGGCTCCAAAGGCAGTGTAGGCTAGTGCCAGTGATAGAAACTAATTAGACTTTGTAAGTAAGAGTCAGTTTTTAAAATCTATTAACATAAGCAGAAGCCAGTGAAACGGGTAGTGAGAGGCGCGCCAGCTATTGATTATCAAGTTTCAGAGACTATTTCTGCTAACCATCAGGGTTTCTTCAGCTCTGTTGGCAGAATAGAAATGGTGACAGACATTGGGTGCAGAGGTGGCAGATTTGTTAAAGAGCTGGGCTGTGTCCGTGCAAGGCTGGAGAACTGCGTATGGCAGCAGAGGAGTTAATGTGCCCAGAACAAGGGAAGTGGGTTTGAGAAGACTGGAAACTCCTGCGGCGGATGAAGGGCTCAGTCTAGGAAATGTCCTTGTCTCAAACCGATAGAAAACAAGGAGCTTGGGAAGCCATTTGCTGACTGGTTCTATGTTAAAAGATTTGATTGCTTTGCTTTTTCTTGTTTTTAATTGGAAAAGGGCTTTTGTTAAGATTTAACAGAATCCTGTGCAAACTAAAATATAAAACCAATACGTAGCCCCCCAAATGCGGGGTAAAGGCAGTCTAGAACCTGAAGCTAGGTCTGTCTACTGGATGTTTTATACTAGCAGGCATCAGCTGCTCCTCTAACCCCTTAGGAAGCCTGGCTTGATTTGAGCGTAGCTTGTGCCTTGGCCCATTTGGTGTATTCCGTAACGCAGGTTTAATAGAGCTGAGTTTGGAGAAGTCCATGGGAACTTTGCCTTCAGTAGTTTCAGGATTGGGGCCCCGGTCAGCAGTTAGAGCTTGCTGAGTTTAGCATAAATGGGGAGGAAAATGCTCCCAACAGTGGAAGTTTTTCATTGGAAAACTTTCAATCCTGGGATTGGGGGAGTGTGTGTGTGTGTCTAACGTTCCTGAGCTCTTTGCAGATCTACTGCCCGGGTACAAAGGAAGATGTGGTGGATGTTGTATCCTTAGATTTTCAAAGGCATTTGGCAGGATAATTCACTCCGGGCCTGATCCAAAGTTCACTCAAGTCAGTTGAAGGTCCCCTATTGACTTCAGTGGGTTTTGCTTTGCGCGCTAGAGCAGCAAGGAAAGGGTTAACACTGGGGTTAGAAGTACATTAACATCATTCATAATACGTTGTCTAAATGGCAGTTTTTCTAACTGGAGGAATGTTCATGATACACTGGATCTTGTACAGTGGGGCCTCTCTTCTGTGCAGTTATGGATGGTTCAGATTAGAATATCAGATGCAAGAGATCAATGCCTTAGGATGAAACAAAAGCAGAAGTGTGGAAGGTGTCATTAAAAAGCATGGAAGCCACTATTGTTGCTATGCTTCTGCTTCCGTAGAATCAGCAGGATCTTTCTATGTGGGATCCTGCAGTGGCGGCTCCCAGCAGGGCAGGATGGTGAATGGGAATGGAGACCTGTAGAAATAGGTAAAAAAACGAGGAGTCCTTGTGGCACTGCAGAGACTAACAAATTTATTAGGGCATAAGCTTTCGTGGGCTAAAACCCACTTCATCAGATGCATGGAATGGAAAATACAGGAGCAGGTATAAATACATGAAAGGATGGGGGGTGCTTTACCAAGTGTGAGGACAGTCTAACGAGATAAATCAATTAACAGCAGGATACCAAGGAATGAAAAATAACTTTTGAAGAGGTACAAGAGTGACAGTTGACAAGTTCCAGACAGTTGACAAGAAGGTGTGAATAACAGTAGGGAGAAATTAGTGTTGGGGAAATTAAGTTTAGGTTTTGTAATGACCCAACCACTCCCAGTCTTTATTCAGGCCTAATCTGATGGTAGCGAGTTTGCAAATTAATTCCAGTTCTGTAGCTTCACGTTGGAGTCTGGTTTTGAAGTTTTTTTGTTGAAAAATTGCCGCTTTTAGGTCTGTTTTTGAGTGACCAGAGAGACTGAAGTGTTCTCCTACTGGTTTTTGAATGTTATGATTCCTGATGTCAGATTTGTGTCCATTTATTCAGACTAACATGGCTACCACTGAAACCTATAGAAACAGTGTCTCTGTGTTTCAGTGATGGCAGTTATGCTCCCGATAAAGAGTTAATCATCTTCTGGGAGTGAGATTTTTTTGTAGGGGATGATTTAGCTCAGATGTAGAAAATGGAGTTTAATGAGGAAATGTAAAACCAGTGGCCTGCAGAGAATAAACCCAAATAGAGAGAATGCAACTCCAAGGACCCGTCATTCGGGACAGTGAACAGACAGGGACTGTAGAATGAGTGAGAGACCATCCCTGAAGCCATCTGCACAGAGTGTGGCTTTAGTAACAATAGCCAATGAGATACTGGTCTGCATCGGCAGAGGAAATGACTATGATTGGGAGCACAAGATCTGTCTGGACCTCACCTGAGTCAGCCCTGCACTTGGGGGAATATTTCTGTTGGCAGATATTATTGCCATAAGCAGGTGCAGCATAGGGCCACAGATGGGGTGGCAGGTTTAATCAGTGTTGAAAGTCTGCCCAGGTTGGGTTTATTTTCATTGGGATACAAAAAGGGAGCCTGAAGTAGAGAAGGAGACACTGCTCTTGTGGAAGGCAGCAAAAGCCGGAGGATGCATCCAGAAATCCAAGGTAAACTTGGCAATCCATTTAGCAAACTAGAAAGAGTAGCACACCCACGGGATAAGCAATGGCATCAAAGGAAGTGACTGAATGGGTCTGAGAGGCCTCCTGACCATTTTATGGGAAGAGGGGAGTTGCAATAACTGGAGATTGGGTTGAGATAAACATAAAGATCACAGGCCTGTGGGACCAGAGATCTTCCCTTGACCAGGAATCTTTGTCCCCTTAAATGAAAAGCAAGTGCCACATTGCAGGAAGAGTCCCTTGGTTTTTTCCAGCAGCTGAGAGAGGAGCTATTTTCAAGTAATGGGAGAGTGAATCTCATGAGAGTCAGACGTTTGGTTTGGATGCTAATCCAGACCTCCTGAGTCTGCAGACCAGCTGGAAATGTCACAGGGCTTTGCTGCAAACCTTCTGAGCACCCTTGAGTCTGGTCATTAGAGGGGTACCAAGAGACCAGTGCTCCCACTCCCAGTACTGCCTGCACCCAGGAAGTGCGGGTGGTGGTGGGGAATGAAAAATAAATGTTAGAAATCAGCTTTGATTGTACACAGCCAGGTTCAGCCACTGCTTGTAACCTCCACCACTGACAGTCCCCTGTAGCTCTTCCTCGGGAATGCTGTGGGTGGGTTCCAGGGTCGGGAGAGAAAGGAACATTTTCTCACTTAAACATTTAATTCAAAGTTCGACGCTGCCCCTTTCAGCAAGTAACTCCCCGGACTGCACTGCTCGCTGTAAATCATGCGGCTGGTGGAGCTTACCTGAGCTGCAAAAACAGTGGATTAGGCTCCCAGATACATTTAGGTGCAGATGGGAGATAAATGGTTTCAGTTTTGATATCAGTGTATAAAATAATATGTCGAGCAAGTTTTTCAAGAAATACATAAATACAAAAATGAAATTGTATTAGATGTTAGTGTTCATAGTTCAAGAGTGCGGGAAAGGTAATTTAGGAAAAAGTGTCCTTAGCAGAGAATCTCGTCAGCTGATTTTTAGAACTATCTGATCAGCATATGTTTGGGGGAGATAAACGATCATCTGTTCTTTACCTATGCTGGCTGCAAAGCCCATGTTCTATACTTTTCAGATGAGCCTCTTTCAGGTGTCATGAACGCCAATCAGTCTATCAGACACACTGTAAAAAGGGCATAGTCGTTGGCAAAAGCAGGTCAGTGGATTATGGCAGAATAATTTTTTACTGCTTCAAACAAAAGAAAAATATGCTTGACAAGAATGTATATTTGAAATAAAAATGGAATCAGTGTAAATACAAAGGAATTGAAAGCCAGCATTTGCATTCTGTTTGCAAAAAATAAAAGAAAATAAAATAAAAATCTTTTTAAACACATTACAATTAAGAGCAAGGGTTTTATGGGCTCTTATCCCTGCCTTCAAACTGGATTCAAATAAATGTAAATAAAAAAACGTGAATTTGAAAAAAAAGAGTTTCTAGAGGTAGAAATATGAAACTATTGACCATGCAACATGCACCATAAATGCTCCACATATAATTTCAAAATTTCATAATCCGTTACATTTAATTAGGTACAGTACATGAAGTGGGCACTGCCAATAAGCACGTGGAAACACAATGGAAAATATTTCGTGCTTTGTGGTGCGTAAATGTTCAGTTTACTCATTTCAGTAATGACACTTCATTGTCAGCTGCTCCTTTCGCAGAGCAAACGCTGACCTGTCCTGTGGAAATGGCATGTGCAGGGAAGCAAGGCAGGCCCACGCTGTACCAAACCCTGCAGTTATGCATCTTGATGATTTAAGTAATAATTTATTGTCTTTTTTATTTAACATTGTAATTAACATGATAAATAAGTGCAACAGTATTGTTTGAAATGTAATATACAATTAAGCCCACTTAATTAATTGGCCTTCCGTGATCAGGAGGAGAAAGATGTTCATTGGGTTTTTTTTAATGTGAAGAGAGAGTTTGTTTTAATGAAAAATGTGCTGCTAAGTAGCTTGTGTTTGAGACAACTTGCAACAGTTTGGGAAACTGCAAAGTCTGGAGAGCTAGGAGGTACTAGGTCCCAACCTGCTGCTTCACTAGCCACCCAGGCACCCCAGCCTGAGAACATTTGGTTTTGGTTTGTACCACTTCTCTGCTGGCCCTCTGCCAGATGCTCGATTGCTCACCATTTGAGAAGCACATCCTCTGCTTCGGAGCTTGGTGTTTCTTCATAATACTTCATTCTCTAATAATATCACCTGGCCCTGCATCTGCAGATTCCAGAGGAGTCCAGCGCCATTATCCCCATTTTTGAGATGCTGAAACTGAGGCACAGAGGGGAAATGACCTGACCAGTCACGCAGCAGGCCTATGGCACAGGCAAAATTAGAACGCAGGTCTCCTGAATATCAGTCTAGTGGGCAATCTGGCTGGCCACACAACTTTATCAGGCATGGAGGGGAGGGCAGGTCTGCAGCCCCACCCCACATTGTCCGCTGTGGAGGGGGAACAGAGGACGGGGTTCACCCACCTGCTCAGCCGAAAGGTTCTCTCATCTTAAACTGAAATGTTTACTGATCTCCCTGTATCACAGGCACCTCCAGCACTGGGTGCCCACCTGTATGGAGAGACACCCACGTGTGGCATTGGAGTATCCGCTGCTCTGAGTGCAGGGAGATAAGGAAGCCATTTGTATCACGTGGAGCAGTGAATGGAATTTTTAATGGTCTCACTAGATAGGAAAACCTTCATTCACTTATTGGAAACAATTTCATACGTGTCATGGGATTCTCTTGCCTGGGTCAGTGATTCCCGGGTACCACAGCACAGATCCAAAGTGCTCAAAATTTCCTCTGTTCTTAATATCCACTGACATGTTTGTCCATGAGTCACTGTCAGGCCTTTCAAGCAAACTCTGAATGAATGTTTCCTGTAGCAGGTGGCTGCTTTTCTGAAAGTGCCTCCCCCTCCTCCAAATAGGCTGAGACAGGGAGCATGAGACTGCAGTCAGGGCTGTATTAAGGCATAGCTACTCTATGCGCACGAGTAGGGCCCCAGCTCCAGGAGTCAAGTGATTTTGTCAGAATCTCAGATGTCATGTGACAAAATGAAGAGAGGCTCTAGCCATCATGTTTGTAAAGAAAAGCTTGAAAACACAAAACCAAGCGTAACTGATGCAGAGACGTCTGCCTGAGTCTGAAGACTGCCTGAAACTATAGCTCTGCGAGGTGTGAACTGCTGCATGGGTGTTAACTCCAAAGCCTCCTGCCACCCGCTGACCACCACTGTTCCAGTGAGAGCCTGGTGTGGGGCTACCCAGGTGGAGTCCCAGCAGATCCCTCGCTGGGGTGTGCTGCAGCCCCAGGTAGCTGTGATTTCCCTCGCTTGCTGCCAGGCCTGACTTTATGCAGTGTGCTGTGCACAACTGGTGCTGCCGCTGGAGGCTCTCTTGGTCAGTGCTGGAGTTCTGCTTCCAGGGATCACTTGCTGGATTTCCGGTGGTGCCCACTCTCTGCTGCTCCTGCTGCCAGCCTCCAAGGTTTCAGCTGCAGGTCAGTGTTTTCCAACCTCTCCTAAATCCAGACCCTGCTCCAGCGGGAGCTGGAAAGCAGCCCAGGTGTGCTAGGAAAAGCTGCAGCCAGGAGGGACCCCGCGCAGGTGTGCAGCCTCTGTTGCACGTGCTTTCCCATGGGGTAGGAGGCAGATAGTCACTGAGCTGGAGGAGGAAGAGTCAAACCCTGATTCCAGCGGGAGCTGCAGGTGCTCAAGCCCCAAGTGAACCCTGGGAATAACAGAGCTGACAAACAAACACGCGCACCAGGAAGCCAGCCGAAAGCCTGGCTAAGAGAGAGCCCTCGCCTGTACGGCCCTCCGAGACTGCGCAGCATCCGCCACCACCAAGGGCCTGCCTGGAAACCATGAAATCACAGCAGCTGGAGGCAAGTGGGAGCAGGGCCCTATTATCGACATGCTCAGAGCTGACGTGCCTGCTCATATTCACTTGCTTACCCTCCAGGACCCTCCCTTGTTCTGTCCACATGTTTGTTTGTCCACATGTGGCCAAGAGGTTGGTTTATTAGCATCTCTAGACTGTAAGTGCCTTACTCCACTACAGCTCAATTGCAAATCTATTTGGTGAAGGATTTTCTAAAACAATCCGTGGGTGGGCTTGGTGAGATATATACATGAATTCTGATCTTAGTGTCAGAAACAGACTTTTCCAGGGGTGACTGGTGAAACCCTAACCCAAGTGTTGAGCACAGATTTTAACTTGAGAAATAGTTTAATATTTTTTAGATATTCATTTAGACGTGGTATGCAGGTTAAACATAACGTATGATCACTGTTCCTTTCATTGCTTCCAATTAAACCTTGCTTGTTAGTTTAACCTCTAGGTAATCCCATCAAACAATTGATGTCAAGGAAACACTGCCCACAGTGGCTTTGGATGAGTGGCCATTAATTTTAATTGCCTTGATATTAAAGATTAAGAAGTATTGGGACTAGCAGAATGGAAACTATCTGATGTCAAGCAAATCCACTCACTGAGGCTTCCCCAGGCTGCTGGTGATATTAAAATTTTACTGTGAGAATTAAATAAACCTTTATTAGTGATGGCTGTTGTTTGATTGGTCCAGAGGTGTGCATAAACAGAAGGTTCTTACACATCCTCGGACAATACCGTTGATGTACAGAGATTCCTCAATTATGAAACTGTTAATAAAGCTGTAATCTGATTGTCTACAATAATTATTTGCTGGGTTTCATTAATGTATTATTGCTTCCCTGACTGACAAGGTAATATTAAGTGCAATATATAAAATACAATGCGGTATTGTCCAGGGAGAAGAAAGTATGAGGCACACTTTCCTTATTACATTTAAAGCTGGAGGCTTTTCATTATTATCTTAAATTCCCGCTGTATGGTATATAATTTTGGCATTTTTAAAATCTCCTCTGTATAACCAGGTTGCCTTATCAAGCTATACAATACAGCTGTGTTCTGCTTGTTACATGTGTTGTCATTTTAAATTGAATAGCATTCAAGAGCTGTAGTCTCTTGTATCCCTATCAGACAGCATGCTAGGCAGACGACAATTCCTGTGATTTCTGTTTCTTTTTATGAGAGGGGAGGAGCTGTGCAGGGTTCCTGTGTCTGTGCAGAAGGGTATTATTTCCTCTGTGGTCATTTAAAAACAAACAAACACACAAAACCAAGCGCAGCGTCAGCTGATAGTCATGACTCCATATCTGGCGTCGTGGGAACAGGAGGTAGAAGTTTAAGGCACTGCTCCAGGATCCATTGAGTACAGTTAAAAGACTCATGTTGATTTCGATGGGTGTTGGACTCTGTTGGACAGTGGGCCCCTAGCAAGCAAATGGAAATGAAAAACAGACCTGACTGCAGCCCGTATGATTCATGGAAAGGCAGGCAGGAGAAGGCATGCATCTAGGGACACAGCAGAGACCACCAAACAAGCCTTCATGACCCACGAGGCCCTGTGTTTGTCACGTAACTCCATCCCCGTCCTTACAGGGTTTGCTCTGAAAAGACCTTCTTCTAAAACAGACTCGGCCTTGGCCAAAAATGGAAAATTGGGTAACTGTTGTTTTCTGAAAGTCGTCGTTAATAGGACAAAAACTCTTATTCCCTAGGTAGAGAATATCTTCCTTTATGAGAGTGCCGGTGACTGTGAATTCAGCTGGTTGGATTTTGAGTATCTTTCTGTTGTGCACAGACCTCCAAACAGCAGTCAGACTTGCAGTCACTACTGACGGGGCTTGAATGTGGACAAAGACCAGGAGTGAAATTTCCACATGCTATTGCTAGTCTGACTTTCCCTCCAGGGAAGGGCAGGAGTTTGGGCTTGTGCTTAACATAGCAGATTAGGTCTCAAGAGACCCTAATTCAATTTCCTGCTTGCCACAGACTGCCAGGGTGCCCTTGGGGGGGAGTTTCTCTGTGCCTCAGTTCCCATCTGTACAGTGGGGGCAATAGTAATAAATACTCCCACCCTTTGCCTGTCTTGTCTATTTGGAGCATAAGCTCTTGGAGCAGGGGCTGTCTCTTACTATGAGTTTGTACAAAGTGCAGGACAATGGGGCCCTGATTCTATTCCAGACCTCTCAGCACTGGTGTCATAAAGTAATGATCATCTGAGAAATTGAGTTTTTGAATATGTTTTTAAATAATCAGACAGTGATAACTGTTGTTTATCTGTGACTATGAAGTTGCAATAATCTTTTTATAACTAAACAAAGGACATGCAGCGAACCCTATGAGTACAAGGGGGCGAAGTCCAGATGTTGAATGTTCTAAGTGAACCTGGCAATGTTCACGTCAGCTACTGTCATATGATCTTGTAAACTTCAGAGTTGCATTGTTAGGGACCCGTTTCCTTTTAGAATTACTTTGCAGTGTCTTGGCATGAATACAGTGCAAATAGCTTTGTTCATGGAACAAGGCATTTTCTTGATGGCACTGTATGCCGCCTATGTAATGAACTGTGATTATTAATTAAGAACTTTATTCTAAGGGCTGAAATTAGAAATGTTTGTTTGATTTCTCAGTGGCTTTGTTTAATCTGCTCCAACCGTGGCCTTTGCATGGGTTAATAGTTAGAGAGTCTTATCAGCCATCTTGGCATCCATGCAGTATCTTCAAAGGGAGATGACAAAGCAACTTTTCATCCAATATTGATTTATATTGTTCCTTTCATTTTCAGCAGACCAAACATGATTCCAACTGTAGGGCTGCCAAGGTTGTTCCAGCCCAAAAATAAAGAACAATTGCATTCGTTTCCAGCTCTCTCTGTCTTTCACTTAATCAAATGTTACCTTTACCTCCCTTCAGTGGCTTTTGGGTTCCAGTGTTCATTTGCTTGACAAATGCCTTGTTATTAACAGTAGGCAAAACCATGCTAACTGCACAGAAAACTCCAAGATGCATGTTGTCATAAGAGTAACCCCTTGTGTATTAGTTTCGCCGAGAGACAAACTGAACCATGTCATGCTTGTATCTATAATAATATTCAACTGATCCTTGATTATTGCTTAATTAGTCTAAGTACCCAGCGGATGTTAGATTGAAGGCTGGGGATTGTGTATTTGATGGACCCAAACTTGACATTTGGAAGTGATCACACCTCTCCCTGCCGAACGCTATCAGAGGCTTGACTAGTTTTCCCTTTTTCTCCTCCCAACCAATAGGTCTCCAACTGGTTTGGCAATAAGAGAATCAGGTACAAGAAGAATATTGGGAAGTTTCAGGAAGAAGCCAATCTTTATGCTGCAAAAACAGCTGTGACTGCAGCACACGCCGTGGCAGCAGCTGTCCAGAATAACCAGACAAACTCCCCCACCACACCAAACTCTGGTACGTACCAAGAGCTTTTTCATTCACCCAGCCCAGTAAATGGAAGCATCCTGAAAAGCCAAGTGGGAAGGATTTGCAGTGAATTTGGTTTGGTTCAGAATGTTGCAGTATTCCTCAGCCAGACTTAGCCAGGGCATCATGTAAGAATGTAGAGTGGGATTTCTAAGAAATGTTGGGTGTTGGTTTAACTACCCCATTAACTTCAGTGGTAGAATGCCAGTTGACTTTAGTGGGAATGGATTCAGGCTAATGCTGAGCGCTTTTGAGAGCCCCAGTCTTAATCCACAAAATGAACGTGTCACTGCCAGGGTCAGCTTTTTGGCAGTTTCCTTTTCCTGTAGCTGTTTCAGCAGTGTTTTCTCCCCCAATTAAAGAAGAAGTCAGGCAGAGCTCCCTGGGTGTTCAACACATTGTTGAAGGCTTGAAATGTTGAGTGACGAATGAAATGGTGTAGAGGGGAATATTTACATTCTGCTGTACACTAATTGGACTTTAAATGCTGGGCTGCTTGAAATGGATTAATATTGTATATAAAACAAATATCTGAGGTAGATGTTTGTTTTAGGGTTCCATTATCACCTGTTCATTTACAGTCTTTTAGAAATTTCTTACTAATGTGTTGTCTGCATATTGTGGAACAGTCGTTCTCAACCTCTCCAGACGACTGTACCCCTTTCAGGGCTCTAATATGTCTTGGTACCCCCAAGTTTCACCTTACTTAAAAATGACGTTCTTACAAAATCAGACATTAAAATACAAGTGTCCCAGCCACACTGTTGCTGAAAAATTGCTGACTCTCATTTTTACCATATAATAATAAAATAAATCAATTAGAATATAACTATTGTACTTACATTTCAGTGTGTAGTACATAGAGCAGTACAAACAAGTCATTGGCTGTATGAAATTTTAGCTTGTCCTAACTTCGCTAGTGCTTTTTATGTAGCCAGTTTAAAACTAGTCAAATCTCTAGATGAGTTTATGTACCCCTGGAAGACCTCTGCGTACCCCCAGGGGTATGCGTAGCCCTAGCTGAGAACCACAGTTGTAGAGATAAGCACTGAGCTAGGAGCCTGTAATGGGAAGGAGTTCTCTTGGGGGCCAGAAAGCAAAGGTCTCCACCAAAGTAGTGATGACTGATTCTTATTTACAGCTAAAGTTTTGCTGTAACTTACTGGAGAGAATGTTTTTAAAATGTACAATGGAAATAGTCTCTGTGGAAAGAAAGTGAGTAAGTGGGGGGAAAAGATTTTCGTACTTTGATGACAAAAATCAACGTAATAGGCAATTACCAGCCATGTTTTTCCCAAGGAGACATTAAACACACACTCAGAATAAGGTTTTTTCCCAGAGAATTTAGCATAGCACCTACTGGTAAAGAATTCCATGGAGAAAAGCCCTCTGTTTTAAATACATCCTCCTGTACTGTGAGTTGCTCTTCCACATGGAGAGCTAGGCTTTGGTTGTGCTGCTTTTCTGTACGGCCCAGGGCAATTGTCTACCAGGGCAGTTAATGTGATGGGACAGAGTGGTAGCAATGGGGTTTAAAAAGGAGCTCATGGGCACAGAGTGTAGGAAGAGGCCTTGATCTTGCTGCTTGATTCGGTTTGTGCCTAGGAATCTCCATCCAAAGTGGCTTTCACAGGTGCAATGGCTGCCAACCAGTATCCTTAGCCATGTGCCTCACAGTCTAGCTCTGTGTCATTGGGAATTTGCCTTTGTTTTAGGTCATGAAACTTGTTCTCTGTAATGCACTAT